>NW_027328671.1:620000-664719 GCF_047496725.1 Anoplolepis gracilipes
TTTCCGTGTATATGTACAGTCTTATCTGAGAGAAAAAAAAAATGTTTCGTCGTTATGCAAGCAACTCTTTCCCTTTGTCGGTAAGATAAAAGCAAGATTTCCCACAACGGAATTGTTTCACTTTATTACATATTCGTATATATATTTATATGCACGCTGCTAATAGAATACCGCGAATGATTGTTCGCTTCGATCACTTTTGGCAGATAATGGCGAGAATGAAAGCGAACATATATAATGGTGCCGCGCAGCGAGGTTCTCCGAAGCGATTCTTTTCAGTCCGCGTAAGTGACAAAAGTCGACGAGGATTTTTTACGACACCGTTTTACCATACAAAGAAGCATAATGGAGTTTATTTTCACCAAAAAGTAACGACGAAGATGACGATGATAAGATGAAATGTATCTGCCTGGATTTGGTTCTTCTTCTTCTTCTCCTCCTCCTCCTCCTCCTCCTCCTCCTCCTCTTCCTCCCCCCTCTTCCCTCCCCCCCTCTCTCTCTCTCTCTCTCTTGATTCAGAAAGATTAGATTCCTTTGCATAATATCTGCAGTATGCGTCTTTTATTATAGTTTTTCTCTACAGACATATAAGACTTACAATTTAACACCGGTTTTGGACGGCCAAATTAGGTTTTTCTCTTGGTAAAATATTCTTTCTCAACTGGTTTGACATTGCCTTCCATAAATTTTTTTATATTTCTGGCTGGATATTGTACCTGGGTCCTTCGGCACACAAAGTAGACGCACAACCTTCTACGTCACAATCGCTATTACTATAGCTATACTTACACGATAATTTCTTTAAAAACACTAAAATCACCGTAATTTTTTAGATGAAAAATTTTTAATATATTTAGTATCATGTGTTAGTTATTTTTTTTGTTAATAACTTTTTAATACACAATAAGCGGTAAATAAAATTTTTCGAATGTTTCTCAAAGGCATAATCTTAATAACAGATGTCAAAATCAAGGTCATCCATCATGATGAATGTTCTCCCTTTTCAGTATATTTACTATATTTATTATATACGTGCATGTTTATAGATCTATAATAAGAAAAAACAAATGTATTGAAAGAAAAGGATCCAATATAATAATTAAGGAATACAATATCATAGTTACATTTCATTCATGAAAGGTTATCGAGAGGATATATAATTGTATAAATTAATTATCATAATTGAAATTCTCTCAATTTCAGTCAAGCTCATGATATATATTATGTTATATAATATTCGCTTCTTATAACATTTAGCGGTAAAATTGAAAGCTACTTTATCTAGCGCGCACATATTTTTTCCTGCTACATGCTGATTATAGATAACTAAGACACGTGTGTAAGAGAGCGCTGAGTACCTTATTACCACATTCATGCGTATATTTTACAGCAATGTCGTAAGATAATTTTCTGGTGACATTAATAGATAATCGAAAGGATGGAAAAGTGATCGTACAAGGGCATTAGCCTTGCAAGGACGATAGTAGTTATTTACTACCGTATTTTCGTCCCTATCCGCTCAAACTATTAATTATTGTTATACACGTAATAATTTTGAAAACTCTAATAAAATATAATAAAGCTGACATGAAAACATCTAAAATATAACTATAATGGGAGAATTTTGTTTTAGAAATTATTTAAAAATTTTTATTTATTTTTCACTTAAAAAAAAATAATCAGTTCTTTAAAGGACAAAAGAAATTTTTAAACGAACACCCCATATATAATCGATGAATAAATCAATCTCCACGACGGTGCGTGTTATCGCAAATTTTTAATACGTGCATATATAGAAGTGCTTATAATCTGTTATCAGGCGGCCGCGGGCTTATCAACGTAACAGAAATACAATATATCGATTCAGTTTAGTACTGTTGGACAACTTGTATATCGCATTCGCATTTTTCGCACATTTATAATTGTGCGTGTTGCGTGTTTTTCTTTCTTTTAGTGCGAAATTTTACGTAATTTATCGACTTACATGGTGCGTCTGTTGTTTTTCTGAAATTAGACCACGGTGCGTGTGAAGTCCCCGACTTTACTTTCCATTCAACGATGAGATTACCGCCTAGTTTCTCTATACAGTGTACGTGAATCGCCTTTAAGTGATTCCAACAAGATGGTTTTCTGTCGTGAGGAAAAACACGCTTTCATCTCTCGACCTCGACATGAGGAATCACCTTTCGTTCGCAGAAAAATTTAACTCTCTCCTTCTTTTTGCACTAATTTATTAAGAGAATATTTGATTGATAGACTATTTATGCGCACGATATAAAGATTTACGTGAAATTATATTACGACAAATTACTCAATGAGTAATCATGATACTTCATAACTTGAGATAATATGCGCTTGATTAAAAAAAATAAAAATAAGTAATATTAAAATCTATGAAATTCGATATCAACTAATCTGTATAAAATGTGAATTTTGCTTATTTTTATATTGTATACGGAAAAATTTTATATTAAAAATTACTATGGTATATAATAACTGTGGATCATTAGGAACATTCCAAATTAAAATGCTATGTAAAACTGTCGTAATTTACGTAAAAATTACGTCAATTACGTCAGTTTTTATAGTTTTACATAGCATTTTAACTTGGAATGTTCCTAATGGTCCACAATTATTATATACCATAGTAATTTTTAATATAAAATTTTCTCCGTGTATGTTTGATAAAATGCGTAAAATATTTTATTTATCTAAGATAATATTATCATTTAATAATATTTGAAACATTAAGGATGTTTAGCACCTACAATCGGAGCAAAAAGTAGTTGAAATTGACGAATATATACTTTTCTCATATATCTTAATATATGATTATTATAAAGATTGCATAAAATCTTATTATTTATTCATAGCTAGAGTGTAGAAATGTATTTTCCAACTTTTGTTGCTTTTTTTCGGAGAATTTTCGTGTTTCTTAAATTATAATGAGAAATTTTTATCATTGACGGTATCTCGATTTCAACATTACAGCACAAAATTTGAATTATAAAAATAAAAGAATTTATTCGTACAGAGTAATTTAAAATGTCAGAATAAAAATTAATTAGTGAATAATGACAAAATATAGAAGATTTTTAACTATTTCTTTGATAAATTTAATAATTTGTCATTTCTCCGAGAAGAAAGAAATGTGGCAACATGGTAATTTTTCATAAGTTGGTTAAATTGCAAATTGACATATAAGGCCTAGTCGCTTCTCGCTTACACGTTTGTATATAGATAGAGGCTTCTTCAGATGAAAAGATAGGTTATTTAAAATGTCAAAAGAAGGCTCAGCTGAATGCTATGTTGCCACGTTTTCACAATAAATAATATGTCATCTCGGATAATAGGACGAAATTGAGAAAATTATATTCAATATCCTTTGAACTAGTCAGTACTTGACTAAAATTATGTAATCAAATATTTCCTCTATATTTAAACTATACTTTTGCAAATTTTGAATAAATTCCTATTATTATTTCTATCTATTTTAGCTCTTAAATCAACACGATCACAGGTTTTTTATAAGATAGAAAATTTTTTTAATCGTATCAATTTAAGGGCTAAAAAGGACAGAAATAGTTATATTTATACTTATTTATATAAATAATTATATTTATAATTATATTAATACTTTTACTTATAATTAAATCCACAAAATCATTATATTTATAATAATATCGACGGATAAATTCATTGCAAATTAAAATCCTTATAACTTTTGATTGCTTCAGTGAATCAACTCCAGGTTTTTTTATAAGTCTCTGAACATGTATCAGAACAATCTGTGCAAATTTTATTAAGTTCCTATATTTTTAAAAATACGTACTAAACATCCTTAAATGCTGTAGAGAGCAAAGAATCAAAACAAAATAAAATAGAACAATAATTAAACCAGTATACAATATAATTCAATGAGCTTAGATATACATATAAAGGCTAGTTAGTAACTTAACATTAGAAATAACGTAGGAATAACAAACGTTTCGGGCTCCTGTTTTGAACCTTCTTCAGCGCAAATATGAAACCGTGATAAAAAGTTATAAATATAAAATTACAAAATTACCTTAAAAAACATGAACATGCCTCGACAGAACGCAATAATTTTCAAAAAAGAAGAAAAAACATGCACTATGAGTTTACTGGTGCCAATACGTATAATCCTCCATGGGTGGTAGACCAAGAAGAATGAATAAATATGTTTTTTAGATTAGTGACTTGATTACAATACTGGTTGAATCCTAGAATGGTGTAGATGATTATTTATATATTTATGATTTTTGTGTACTATTGTAAACCAAGTCACCAAACTGTACAATTAATTATTATTTGATGTCAACAAAATTATCGATTAAAAATTGTGTTTTGAAATTATTTATCAAATAAGAAAACTAATCTAAAATTCATAACCTACATATTTTTTTTTAACATTCAATAATATTGCTGTTACTATCAATAGAACATTCAGCAATACATATGTCCTAAGGAATATAGTCATGAAAGGTATATAATCATTGTCACATCCTTAATCAAATCATATACGTTCCCGCGAATAAGCCATTCCGGTATGTAGTATTACATGGAATTATTTATTTATTTATTTTATTATTTTAGTAGATCAATAGGTATCTTCCTTTTGAGTCTTCTCACTATTCTTCTTTCTCACATAAGGTTAACAGCAAATTTATCAGGATGCTCTTCTAGTCTATTTCAGGCAGTATTCTTTGATTGTTTCTTTAATAGTTATATTATATGATATATTTAGATCTTGATAAAGTGTGTTATTAATGACATATCAATAGGCATTAGTAATTATCCTAAGGATTTTTGATTGGTATTTTTGCAATATTTCGATGTTGAAGCTGTACCCCAAAGTTGTATGCCCAAATGAGTTTCAGTACGATTTTTTATAATAGAACTTTATTCTTGAGTGGCAGCTGTGAACTTCTGCCAATTAGCAAGTACATTTTACTCAATTTGAGTCTTAATTGTTTACATTTACTGAATATATGTTTCTTCCAGTTAAGTTGTCTATCGGAATACATGCCGAGATACTTGGCATCATTGGCTGGTGGAATCTGAATCCTATTTAGATAGACCGCAGGGCAAGTTTCGGTGCGTAGTAAATGTTTCTTGTGTTGACTTGGTTTTCTTGGGTTTGATCCGCCAGAATTTTAACCAATTTTGGGTAATGTTTAGATTACTTTGAAAGTATCTAGATGCTGTCGTAAGATCATTGTGTATTGTAAGTAATGCCGCATCATCTGCAAAAGTAGCAGTAGTAACGTTCGTGCTTACTGGTAAGTCTGCAGTGTACAACCAGTATAAGATCGGACCAAGGACAGTTCCTGATTGAATTTCATGTATATTTGTTATAGCTCCCTGCTACTTTATGTGTCTTCTGTTGAGATAGCTTTTAAGTATTACATGGAACTTTTCTGATAAGCTTTGCTGGATTTTATACAAAAGCTCATCATGCCATACTTTATCAAATGCCTGCGATATATCAAGAAATGCTGTGGAGCAATATATCTTTAATTCCAGGGCGAATACAATTTTGTTTGTAATTCTGTGCATTTCTCAATTGTAGTATGTTTACTGCGAAAATCAAATTGATAATTGAGTAATAGCTGTCTTTCTTTTATGATGGGGCATTAGTTTCAGTAGTAATAATTTCTCGAATAGTTTTGATACGATGGGTAATAAGCTAATAATAAGTCTGTATGACTTAACGTCAACCTACATATAAATGAAAAAAAAAGTTTACTCTTTATTGATATGTAAATATATACGTCATCTTTTATTCTTTGTTACTCGGAAGATATATATGTACAAAAGGATGAATTTTTCTTCAATTATAGAATATCAAAATATTAAATACGAAAATGATAAGTGCACGAAACGCACAGTATTTACTCAATCGCGGAGCGAGTAAAAGAAACATTTAGCTTTGAAGTATTTTCAAGTATTCGTAAATTTCACCACGAAATTTCAAAGAATAACGTATGCCAGCGCTACCGAGAAGTCGCGAGGGAGAACCGTGTTTAGAAAAAAATTACAGCTCCGGTGACGTTTCGCCGGAAATTCGTTCGTAAAAATACCCGCGAGTTTTTTTGACTCGCACCTTCCGTGCGCTGAACAATTAAAAGCGCGCGGGATGAGACGACGGACAAGAAACTGCGGGAGAATGCGTTGCTGTCGTCAGACCAGAAATCCGGGATACGAAATTAGCTCGCAGATACGTTGTGAAAATCGTATTTAAGGGACGTTTATATATTTTTTCACGATTTGAAGTACGAATGCACGTTTACCAAAAAATGTGCACCCTCATTCATATACATATATTATAATAATTTTGCTAGTTATGTGAATAAAAATGTTAAAAAAAAATTAATAGAAAAATATCTGCGATATCGGATTTAATTCTATTCCATACGTAAAAATATAATAAGATCGTTCGCAATAGTTTTGAATAATTCATTAAGAAAGACCGTTGAACACGTAGTCGCGCAATTAAACAAGTTAATTATACGAAGACTACTGTACATGAGGTATAGAAAGTATCGAAAAACTTCATGGGAGATGGAAAGATTTTCGCAACTCTAATTAATTTCTTCATATATTTATATCGCTATTGCAAATCCTATGTGTTGCAAAAGAGTGATTTCGCGGCACTAAATTAAATGTTAACTGCTGCATCTCGCAATATCCACTATACTAACGAAATTTTTATTATAAGAAGATCTTTGTACAATTTAAGAAACGCGGATGAGACGACCAATTAGATCGAGACATACGTTACGTGTGATTCTCAAGAGGCGGACGGTTAATAAAATTACGTAATATTCCGAGAAATCAGACTGATTGCGCAATACTTATATGTAATTAGAACGTGCAACCAATTGTCTCGACTTTCTCTCAAAAAATGTATCACCATTTTCTTCCTCTTTATACATTTTTGCAATAGTGCACACGTGAATATTTTTATATGCATCACTGTATCATGTGACATTTACATGACTAATTTACGGTTATATATATGATATGTTTACAATTTCAGGATTATAGGAATGCAGATCTACGAGCGCGTCTGACAATCAGCTGGAATTATGGCGCTGACCGTCGTTCCCTCGACCCGCGTTTTTAATGGAAACGGTGAGTCACTTTTAATAAAAGTGTACGTATCTATAATAGGAAATCGTTGTACAGTCGAATCGTGAAAAAGCGAACGATTTATTATTGGAACAATGTAATTTTCCAGTGAAAATAACAGAGTCACGATAAAATAAAAAATAAAATTATTAAAAAGCAAAATTTTTATTAAAATTAAATTTTTTAGTGTATACATTTTTTTATCATAAGTATACTGCTCCATTGAATAAATATAGTAAGAAAATTTATAATTATTAAAATAATTATTTGTTTTATGCTATATTTTACTACTGTCATTTTATATACATAAATTATTTTAACTGATTGTAACCGTGTGTGCAAATAGAGATACTTGACACACGTATAGAATATATATCAGACATTGACTGTGATGCATCGAAATAGAGTTCATTAAGTCATTATTATATATATATCATCATACGAGCGGGTGGTTTAATTCGTAAATGAAATCTCCATACTTATCCGGTTAACGAACTTTCTGAGATTATTATTACCGTGTCTCTCTGGATAGCCGCCAATGGTTACAACATATTTTGGTTTACATTTCACCGCGGCCGTCAACCTCGAACAAACATACGTTCAACTAGGATGAACAATGCCTGATTGATTTGCTTCTAACAATAGATAGGCCAAAAATTTCTTTTTTTCACTCATGATCAAACATGCAGACGAAGAATATAATTAATCATATAATTAATTAATTTAATTGTCATTTTTTTTGCTATTCAGAATTCTGAATAATATTATTTACATAATAGTTGATTGTTAATTCAATATAAATATTTTTTGGTATGAAAAATTAATTATTAAATAAAATAACATGATCAACGATAAATTTTCAGCATGCATAATAAATATTTAGTTTAAATGAATTTGTAGTTAAAAATTAATAAATAATTAATTTTAAATTTCAAAGAAATAGATAATGTTTTTTGAATAAACGCAGAAATTAAATCTATGTTATCTTGCGAGATTATAATCTTGATCAATTTGGTCTCAATAGTATAAATAATATATTCTCTCATCTTATCTCAGATAAATATTTACACCTATTACATTGAAGAGTTTACATTGAATTTTCTGAGGTGTGATATTTGTCTTTATAGTGGGAACACAGACATATGTTTCCGGTTCAAAAGGCTCGAAATGTCACTGTTGTCCTTATGGATATCACATCGATCTAGACTTTGTGCGTTATTGCGAGGCCGTCGCGGCCGGAAGTGCTAGCGATAGGCTCAGCACGGAGAGACGCAGGAAACGAGAACGCCGTAGACAATGTCAGTCAATGGAAGTTCTTCTAGGCCTGGTAATTAATCAGTCATATTTACGTTGATTACAGAAAACTCTATTGACGTTAATCAACCAGCGAAATCGCTTATGTATTACTGGTATATAATTTTCCTAATGTTTTCTACATCATGCATGCAAAAATAACATTTAAGATGTCATGTGTTTTTTTATCCAAAGATGCACAAATATGTGCAACATAATTTTTATACAAAATAATGTAGAGTAGTTTAAAAAATATTATATATAGAGATAGCAAGATTTATTTAAAATAAATCTGATATTTTTTTATTTGAAATGTGTGATTAATTATGAATATGACAAATATCCGATATATTTCGTATCGTATTACAATCCTGACAAAAATAAAAATTGCAAAAGACACAAAAATTTTATTATATTTGTATATAAATATATATTTATTATACGTACTTAAATTTTTAATTTTATATTTTTTAGTAGTGAGGAAAAAATACCGTAATCTTAACATTGTGTCGACTTATTTCACATAGTTCGCGTCCAATGTTTAGATTTGGTTACTAAAGTTTATTGACTCTAAACACGCTTGCATTGATGACCATGCTCGACACAAAACAAAGAAACCGTAAAGATCTGACAATGAGATAAATTACTCGACATCGCGCACTGATATAATTCACGTTCAGATGTGGCAAACAAGTACACCTTCATATTACGACGTTAGATTGTTTCTCTCACGTTTCATTTTAGGTGAGTCCAGCACTTGCGGGTATAGAAGCAGAATTAACAAAAATACCACAAGAATGTACGACCGCGAACGACATTACTACTTCAAGATTGGATCATCCGTCGCCATCGAGACAGCGGATAGATTCACGTCCCTCGCCAGTTTTGGACCTCAGCGACGTCGTGGATGATTTTGAGGCGACTCTCAAACGGTCTTCTAGGTCATCAAAAGCTTCTGAACATCGATTCCTCGTGGAGATCGGTAAGATTTCTTTTAATCTCTCGATTAAAGTGAAAAATATGTTTTGATATCATATTATTTAAATTATATAATTCTCTCTCTCTCTCCCCCCCCTCTCCTCCTCTCTCTCTCTCCCCTCTCCCTTTCTCTCTTTCTCTTTCTCTCTCTCTCTCTCTCCCCTCTCTCTCTTTCTTTCTCTGTGTCTAATTCGTACGTCTTGTCAGAGGGGATAGTGACTTCTATATACAGGGTGAGGAAAAAGTATGGAAACTCTGAATTTCGAAAAATGTTTTACAAAAAAAAAAAAAAAAAGAATCTAAGGCAATATCGAGGAAGAATCCGGTCATATAAGACAAGATCTATTCATTTATTTCATATTTTATATTAAAAAAAGTATTATGACAAACTTTAAAATAACTCAGGAAATTCTTAACCAAAAGAAGTTTTATTATAGTATTTTGGAAAGCCCTCAAGGTAAGCTACAAAAATATGCAATTAAGAATAGGGTATTCCATTTAAGAAATTGAAGGTGATCTTTACATGACCTTCAAGAGACTATTCAAGGTTAAATCAATGATACCATCTTATGTCCCTCTTGAAACCGTACAAACTTTTGTTTGAAACATTTTTCTGTAAAACTTATATTTTTCGAGATTTTTCAGGGTTTCCATATTTTTTTCTCACCGTATATATCTGCAGTGTGTGTCTTTTATTAGTTTTTCCGCAGAGATATAAGAGCTACAATTTAATGTCGGTACCAAATTAGAAGGATTTTCTTGGCAAGATACTCTGGTAGTTTGCCATTGTCTTTCAAAAGGTGGCGATTGAGTATATTTGATTGTTTCTGATTGGATTTGAACCCGGGCTTTTCAGTATAAACGATTCTTTGCGTCACATTTGTTATAAATTATATAATTGTTATATAGAAATAATATAAACATTTTTAATTACGGCATTTTCTATATATCAAAATATCGCGTCAGAAATTCGTCAGTTGTCACATTTTTCGTAGAAACTTTTGAACCGATTAGTTATGAGTATTATTTTTTAATATTTTATGATCACTTCAAGTACATATACTATTATATCTAATCTTTTAAGATCACCAACTTTAGAAACAAAGAATTTATCTGAATTACGGTTAAAAGTCAAGTTCCAGCGAGTTTCTCGTGAAAAATACTGAAATTGAATCGTGTGACGAATTAACGATCGCAGCAAAAGAGAACAGGGAGGCAAATAAAAAAAGATCCAATAATTTCACGCACATTGGATTTCCTCGCGCTGAATCCGCTCGCGGCCATCTTGGGATTCTCTATGGCCCAATGACCTGCTATATAGCAAGCAAGGAGAGTAACGACTTTTTCCGTCTTCGAAATAGTTGCTTTGAAATTATTACGGTACTGGAACTTGTTAATTATTTCATTACGACATCGCCTTGTTATGGACACCAATATTATTTTCACGATGTCTTCACGATGCAAACTTATTATCGTGGAAATCGGATTGTTCGAAATTATTATTATAAGAAGACGATGAGTCTCGCATAAGTTAATTTCAATAGAAATTAATTATACCGAGAACCTTCTACACAGGTAATAATTGAATAACCTCTCATCTATCGCGCATCTCCCGGCTATAATTAGTTGCAAAAAAGCTATGTTAATAAGCGGTTCGCTGCATATGATCTTTTCCACACATTATACAGGGTGAGGAAAAAATATGGAAATCCTAAAAAATCTCGAAAAATATAAGTTTTACAGAAAAATATTTCAAACAAAAAGTTATATAATTTCAAGAGAGACATAAGAGGATGTAATTGATTTGACGTTTGCTTGAAGATCACGTGAAACTCATCTTCAATTTCAAATGAAACATCTTATTTTTAATTGCAGATTCGTGTAGCTTACCTTAAGACCTTTCCAAAACATTATAATAAAATTTCTTTTGGTTAAGAATTTCCTGAGCTATTTTAAAGTTTGTCATGATACTTTTTAATATAAAATATTAAATAAATGGAAAAAATGAATAGATCTTGTCTTAGATGACCGGATCCTTTCTCAATATTGATTTAAATTCTTTTTTTGTAAAACTTATATTTTTCGAAATCTTTCAGGGTATCCATATTTTTTCTGAAAGATTTCGAAAAATATAAGTTTTACAAAAAATATATATATATATATTCTTCGTGATGCAAATTAAAGTGAACATATTTATCGTTGAATATTTTCTCCTGGAATTGTAAAAATTATTTTATGGAAATTATGAAAGATATCAATTTCTCTCGACAAAACAAAGGGATGCGAATTGGAATACGTAAGTCTCTTGTTTTTATTTTATTTATAAATTAAACCCATTTATAATTAATAAGCGATTTTTATTATTAGTGCGATAAAGAACACTCTTGCATTGAATGTTATAAATTCATTATTTTATAACTTAAATTTTTTAAAGCATATTTTTTGCCTTTAATTAAGAAGAAATCGCGTCACTATCGAGCTTTTCACGAACTTTTATTTATTTTATTGCGTCTATTTGAAATTAGTACTTCTAGTTATTTTTCTTAAATGCTTTAAAAGAAACAGAGTTTCTCTTGTCTCATAAAGTAAATATACCGTAGCAATTTCTGCGATGGTTCCTAAATTTTTTTAACGCAAGAAAGATAATATAAGAGTCTGAAATACATTTTATGCTTAGTTCAGATTTCATTCATAGTTAGCTACATAATTAATGTAATGTTAATTATTATAACAAAATTTTATTCTATTTTTATCAGATATTTAAAAAATTATTAAAAACAAATATTTTAGATATTTAAATAGCAAAAACGTCATTAGAAATGCAATGAGAAAAATAAAACTTCCTTTGAAGATGAATGTAATAGCAGGAAGTTCACCAATAATTGAGTTAATGTGTTCGCGAATGATTAAGAAATAAGATAATCATTACAATTTTTATTTCGCCATCCGACACACTCTCACTCGCTAATCTCAAGATCAGTAATTACATTCGCATGCATTTTACTCCTTCACCGACTAACAAAATTGTTACCCAGATCCATTGTGTTTCACAAGGTGACAATTGTGTTCATTTCTCACGGCTTCGAGAGAGTTCTTTATCGTGAAAGGAAGAGCTCTCTTCATGTGTCGGCAAGACTAGCTCATTTTTATACTCTCATTTCTCTCGGCTTATCGTGTGACCGGCAGTACATTGCTAACAACAGAAATGTATCAGAAAACGGAAATGACCTGTATCATTTTTTGCTAATCAAATCTTAATTAGCATTATATGTTATTACAATGTCGCATAGTGTAAAGTGTAAAAAGAGACTAGATAAATTGCTTCATATTAATATTAGTATTTTTAAACTTGCAGATTAATTTATTAATTTTTTAACTTCTATGTAGCCCAAAATTTTTAACTTATCAAAGAGAGATTAAAATTAGCTTCAAATATTTTTCTTGTTTACATTTTTTTGGTATTTAAAACCATATAAATGATAATCTCACGTTAATGTTACATTAATGCAAAATATGCTCTTAAAGTTTTGCCACCTATTTTTGAAATCCTGTATATTTAAAAATAGAAAGAAAATTGTCAATTTATTAAAAAAGATATAAAAAAAAAGATAAATAATAATTTACATATATATGAAAAGCAAGAAGGAGAGATGCATTCCCGCAAGATACATACATGTCATAATGATGTAAAAATATTATGTCAATTCATTTTTTTGTAAATCAGAACAATTTTCTCGACATTGTCCATCAACTAAATAAAAAATGCGGCAATATATGTATATACCTATACTTTTAAGTACGCGTCGCATTCTCGTCGCGGTCTTTTATAACTTTTACGTGCTATTAAATCGCGGTTTAAACATAACCAGACATCGTTTCTCCTTGCGAGCGCACAAAGAAGAATATTATGTAGAGACTCGTGCTGTGAAATGCGACGGGGAAGTCGTCGGTGCGTAGCTGGAACCACCTGCTTCCGGTCGTTGTACTGACGGTTGTACCTGCGTTTTCCACGCTACCCTGCGATTGCATTGCCGTTATATCGTCGTGTTGATGTACGACACCCTCTGGTTGCGACTTTGTTGATGCAAATACGTAACGTTGCATTAATCGATGATATAAATGATTTGTAAAAAAAAAATTTATTTCTCCTCGGATCTTTATGATAATATTTATAAAGGCAAATAATAATAAAAGAGAGAGAGAGAAAAATATTTTTTATTATAATTTATATATTAACAATTGCACATAATTATATATAATTTATAATAATATAATGAAACACAAATATATTAACAAATTTATTATAATTTAACAAATGCTTTTATTTAAAATATTTTAGTTTGAAATATAAAATTTTAAAGAAAATGTAAATATATATATATATAAATGTTTTTATATAGAGGAAAGTTATATGTTGGTGGTTTAAAAAGTTTTCGACATGACCAAGAAAACATGACTTTTCCGAACAAAATAAAATTTATTTTTCAACGTAATCTTTTAACTCAATGTATTCACTTCAACATTTTGCTAGACCTTTCATATCTTCAGTAAAAAAACTTTTATCCAAACTAGAAAAATAGTCATTCACAGCACTTTGCACTTTATTCGATGAACATTTCTTTCCGAGTCATTTTTCAAATTCGAAAACAAGAAGTTGCATAGAGTCAAATCCTCCCTATATACATATAAAAACATTTAATTGACATAAGTTTTTTTACTGAAGGTATGAAAGGTCTAGAAAACATTGGAGTAAAAATATCAAGTTAAAAAGAGATTACGTTGAAATAAATTTTATTTTGGCCCGAAAAGTCGTGTTTTATTGGTCAGGTTGAAAACTTTTCAAACCCACGTATACATATATCATTTTATATTTCCATATATATTTAAATATATTTTTATAAAATTTCTTTATACAAAATGACAATTTTATATATATGTGGAAATTTTATATACATATATAATATATATATTTTATATAATATATATATTGTTAAACTTGACAGTTAAAAGTTAAGGGACCTACCTGGTTTGGGGAATAAAAAAAATCGATTCTTTTTTACATTTTCTTAAATAACAACTATTCAAAAATATTTTCTAAAACTTTAAATGGGATTCCTTGAAAATTTTTGAAATGTACCTAGATTCGATTATATATTGGAATATAAAGGTTGAAAATATGTTGACAGATTGTTTTAAAATTCTTAGCCAGCCCTCTGTTCTTGGGGATACCGATTAGTATAAGTTAGTGTACAGGTTTACAGCGGTAGTGCAACGATCACTTTAAACGCGTTTCTCTCAAAACGTGATTTTTTTCTTTTGCTCATAATGTAGAGAGAAAATGGCTTATGTAATTATTTGAGTTTTTAACATATTAATTATAATTATTTATTTTTTGTATATACTAAACTTAAGAAAGTAATAAATTGAAAAATAATATATTTTTTGACAAATTTAATTGGAGAAAAATAGTACAAAAATGAATTTATTTTTTGATAATGGTATCATTTTACTAATACGCAATTTTATATAATTTTATTAGATTTAGTGTATGCGTTTAATATTATTAATCACAAATCTATTTTTTTTGTATCGGATGACTTATTTTGGCTTTGCAGTATATCAGCAATTTGACAAGGTCAATATGAACATGTCTGTTGTCCACGCAGATGTCTCAACTATGTCACATTGATTTTATAAAAATTCATAAATGTTGTTTAAAGTATGAATAAAATGTATGTGCAAACATAAAATTGTTAAGAGTAATCGTTTGTCTAACAAAAATTGTTGTTTTTTATCGCTTCAAACCAGGTCGTCCCTTTAAACTATTGAACTTTTGACTATTATACTCTTATAATTTTTAGCACAAAATATTGTGAGGAATTGATTTAAATTTATTTTAAAAAATTAATAAGTTGGTTTCATTTAAAAAACAATATTGACTTCTATATTAACCTTGATACGTTTACTGAAGGTCAAATCAATGGCCATTTTACATATCTTCAAACCAAACAACTGTTGTCTGAAACATTTTTCTACAATTAAAAATAAAAAAGTTTTTGAAGGGATAATAAATTAAAATGACATTCTGTATAACGTATGTCGCATATGTCACATTACTAATGTTTACCCTAGTCATTTTCGTTAAATTTTAAAAATGTTAGCAAAACAATTTACGATTAAAAGATACGACGTATTTATAATTTATATGTCGTATTAAAATGCAATAGAATTTTTATAGCGAAATTTCAAAATAATTTCCGACCACTATCGTTTGAAATAATATGTTAAGTATATAGATGTGTATTTTGAGTTCGTATGTGTTATCATGATAATATATGTGTCTTTAAGTGTCTCACAATTAGCGAATATCATAAACAGAATCGAAAGACGCTGAAATTTTAATTCGCTGCTTTCAAAATAATCGCGGTTGCTTGCAACAATTCTTATGGAGTTTTAATGCAATTAAACTACGTAATTCTCGCGTATATCGTGTTATTCTGGGTTAACTAATCGCGTGCGACTTCACCTTTCCTGTTCTTAGCCATTTCGGTGCAACCTTGCCCGGGCAAGATGGTCACATATGGTTGTCCGCACCTGTCGAGCTAAACACGCGCACAACTATTTCCATGCACATCGGGAACGAACGAAAATAAGATCGCAAAACCGTTGAAGCAGTGACATAAATCCGACGACTGCGTAATCGCGGAAAAGACGTTGCGTAGTATAAATAAGTACAGACTTTTTTCGCCAATGTTATATGTCATAACGTAAATCGTGAACAATTATCATATATCACGTTTAGAATTGGATTAATTGTGTAAGTATGCATATTTATATATGTCACGATAATTGCGATAAATAGTCTAATTAATTATCGGTGAATGGCGATTTATACTTGGATATTCGCCGATTTTCCGTTATATATAACCGCTATTTAATCAAAATAGTTGCACATTTACCTACATGTATATACTTAACATATCAGCTGATATTTAACAAATATGAATAATGAAGTCATTGTTATATGTTTGCAACAAGAGATACTATTAATTTTGTTAACACGCATAATCGTAATATATACATATATATATATATATATATATATATATATATATATTGGATAAAATGTTATATTTTTAAAATACGTTATGTGTGTGTTAACAAAATAAATACTACCTTCTGTTGCAATCTCATATCTACATCTTTATAATATTAGCGTCTTTATTAAAGAAACAGCGTATCAATTAATTTTTACCGCTAGTTGAATATCTATTATTGCATAATATTGCAAAAAAGCAATATTAATGACTATACGCATATGCAAAAGATATACGGATATGACAATCTCTCGGATGGATGATTAAATTCCTATAGATCATTAACTATTACTTTTCTTACTTCCTCTTTGCCGAAACTTTCTTTCATGCGTAACAAACACAATTAATTCTTATTCATTATCGTGAAATACAAAAGCGCAAAATTTTTCAGTCAAGATAATTTAACCATAAATTATTAAAAGACTTGTAAAATTATACAACAATACAAATATCTATACAGTGTGATTAATTATAAGATTGAGGCAAAATTTAGAGGCATATTTCTCTATTAATTAAAATCGATGTCATCGAAAATTTAATCAGTAATTATATTTTTTTCTTCTGTATATTTAAAACTAAAAAAAATTAAAAATTCGCCCCGATATTTTTTCTCGTCTACATCTATCAAGGGGGATAAAGAGAAGTTTAGAATGCTCAAAAATGAGAATCTAAATATGTGCCTTGTGCACTAAGTAAAGAAAATTTCGCGACAAACATCTTGCGTATGGGCTCTCATTGCCGAATATATTATTATCGTGTTTGTAAAAAAATTAATCTAGATCAAAAATTTAATTTTCCTTAAATTATTTGATTGTAGCATGAAATTGATTTAAAAATAGTTAATTGATTGTTATTTTGATCAAGATTGATTTCTTAAAGAATCATTTAATACCTCATCACGGGTAGCGTGAAATATCTTTCGTTCTTCTCGCGAGCGAACAAGGGCCCGGATGCCGCGTAAGATAAAAGCAGTGTTTTTTCCCGTAATTAGCAAATCGGTGGAGCATCGAACGAAGAAAAGGCTGGTGCGAAAAATAAGAGAGAGACTCTCTTCCCCTCCTCCATCTCGTTCACCTTTAACGCGAACGGTCGGAGCATTCGTTGTGCCTCGGCGGTATCACCAGCAGTCAAACACAAACTGTCGAGTTTGTTGCCGCTCGTGGACGGGATCGGAGGTTTTAAATACGTTACGCGCGTATCTTTTGTCTGGATTCTATTTTTAAGTTTTTTCTTCTTCATAAGAAACTGTGATACCTAATCATCTCTTATTTTTTGTACTTACTCTTTCTTATAATCATTTTCACCTGTTGATGACCAGCCAGATTAGACCCAACCTCCTTGTCGGGTCAGCGTAGGCCAATTAATACGTAAAAAAAGAAAAACAAAAGAAACTGTCTGAGCTCGCCAAAATATAAAAATTAGAATAGATGAATCAGAAATAAATTCTGTACTAACTTCGCGATTATATGTGTCCTATAATAAACTTCAATCCTCTTCAATCGGCCTTGTCATCGCGGGAAATCGAAATTGCGAGATGTCGATGATCGCGAGAGTCGAAATGTTGCGGAAGGAATTAATTATATTTCTCCTTCAAAAAAAAAATAATCAGACAATTAATTGTAATAAATCTGCATATACATTGGAAAGGCATTAAACCATAAAAAGACAAAATAATAATTTGTTAATTTAAATTTATTTACTCGTGTTATCAACCGATGGTTCGATATAAAAAAATTAATCTAACGTAAAATCCAGTGCGCAAGTATGCCACAATGTAAAATTATTGAATGGATAACATAAGGTGCAATAGTAATTGGCAACCTTCACTGCACGCGTGCAAATATGAAAATGAGCTAACGCGAACGCTTCAATATAAAAGTAATAATCCCTTGTGGAAAAGAAGCTTGAGTGAATATAATCGATTCACAGAATAGTTAAAAATCAATAAACGGTGAAAATGGGGATAAAGAAGTTCATCATGAAGAGGATTCCCTTCTGCAAGATCAAAGCGAAGCGGAAATATCGTGAGTTTATTTTTAAAAATATATAAAAAATCTATCTAAATATATACATATAATTTTAAATATATATATATATTTTTTGTTCTTGCGAAAAAAAAATGTTTTTCCAAATTTCTCTGCCAATGTGTTCAAAATGTTTCGAAACATTGAGAAATCACATTTTTTAAATTAAAAATTTTTTTTTAATTATAGGAGGTTATGTTTTCGCGAAAAAAGATGTTTTTCCAGATTTCCCTACCAATGTGTTCAAAATGTTTTCAAACATTGAGAAATCACATTTTTTAAATTAAAAAAATTTTTTTTTAATTGTAGAAGGTTATGTTTTCGCGAAAAAAAAAATGTTTTTCCAAATTTCTCTGCCATTTAAAAATTTTTTTCGCGAAAACATAACCTCCTATAATTAAAAAAAAAATTTTTTATTTAAAAAATGTGATTTCTCAATGTTTCGAAACATTTTGAACACATTGGCAGAGAAATCTGGAAAAACATTTTTTTCGCGAAAACATAACCTTCTATAATTAAAAAAAATTTTTTTTTTAAATTTTTAAATTAAAAAAAACCACATAGCAACCATCCCAGAATAATTTGCAACATTTTGGTACCAATTTCGTGGGAATCGGTTCACAAATGTGGAAGCAGTTCGTGGTCAGACAGACGGACGATACTTATATATATATATTTTTCGTTCTTGTGAAATTTTACGTTTTTATTTTTACAATATTTATTCGTCAATCTTCAACGTCAACGTTTTTCGTCCGTTAATTTTCGAAAAAGATGAAAGAACAGTGTTCTTGACGATTACGTCACGGTTCTTTCGGCATACATTTTTTATGCAACTCGCAATTGATGCGATTCGCTATTGTTTATCATTTCGATTAGCGTCACTAGCGGCGACATAAAGTAATTAATAGATAGCTACTTTATCTAAATCCAAACAAGTTGAGAGAATCCATTATCAAACGAGTGATATCCCCGCGGTTGCTTCGAACGACCTCGTACGGTCCATTTCTCTCTCTTTCTTTCTTTCTTTTTTCTTTATACATTTATATCCGATCACGTTATTACGCGAAGAACGCGCGATGCCTTTTTCCGTATTTGAGTGCATCTGCTTAAAACGTGAACAAGAAAAAAATGGAAGTGCCAGGGACGTAGCGAAATCGAAGTGTTAGTGTTCTGGAATGGAAATTTTTATTTTTCTTACCATTGCGTGACGTTATTGTGACGTCAGAGCTTTATTTGTCAAAATATTCTATGGCTATGAGAGAACAAGTTGTGTCATTTACATATATTGTATTATTCACGTTTATTGTTTTTTTTTATGTGTTCTTTTTTTATATTTGTGACTTCAAATTGGTCAAAATAAAATATTTTTGGATAAAAATAAAGAAAAAATTTTTGGCCATAGATTTTATTTCTTTCGAGAACTTAATTCTTCAAGTCTTTAAATGAACTTTTGTTGATTTACATATTATATATATATATATATAGAAAAATTAACAACGAATATGTAATTCCTCAGTACGTGAAATAGAGACAGATCATCGCTTTATTAACTTCTCTCGTTCATAATGAACTCTCTTCCTCATAATGAATTTATCGCAATCTTGTGATTGACAGACGATTAGCAACATGTTGGTTTCTACGAAACTTTCACAACGCCGAATATCGATATTTAATCTTTTTATTTCGCCTAATTCACATGTTCAGGGTGCATGGCATATGGTTCGAGTATTTTAACATTAATAACAATGTATGAGGTCTCATTGTCAGTAACCTCATAACCTTAATTCTAATGACAATAATTTCTCTGATCAATTTAGAAGTAATTTTTGTTTAATATTGAGCATTATTTATTGCACTTTTTATTTTTATTTTTAATGTTAGACATTTTTGCATGCAACATTAAGTTTCACGAAATGAAAATTTGATTAAAATAAGAATCTGCTTAAGGATATTTTGGCTACGGTATTATAAAAGCAAAAAACTTATCAAAATTTAAAAAAATGTTTCTTACGTTTATAATGTTTGGAACATTAAATAAATAAATCTTACATTACAAAAAATTTAAAGTATCAAAAAATAAAATTAATGTAAAAATTAAATAAATAAAATTATATTTTAATTTAATTCTTAATTAACATCATTTAAGAATTAAAGAAGCAACAATTTTTGATGGTGACCTAACCTCCTGAAATCAATTACAAGAAACAAAAAAATGAAAAACGCACACACATATGTACTTAGGTATATACATATATATATATATATATAATTATATATAATTATTACCGTTTATTATCTTGTATTGTGTGTATGATTGTATATATACATATACGTATACACAAAATAATAAACGATAATGATCATATTTACACAAAATAATAAACGATAATGATCATATAATTTTTAATAAAATAAATAAATAAATAATTTTAATTTTATAATTTTAACTAAGTAAATAAATAATTTTTAAACTAGTAAGTGCATGAATCTAAATCAAGTTTTGCATAAATGTTTATTAGGGTTTTATTAATACGTAAAAATTTTTATTTTGTAAACAATGTTTTTTTTTGTTTAATTTGTCAATAAGTGCTAAAAACGTGATTTTCTATAAAGAATAAATACTAACTTTAAAATTAAATAATTTCCAAACCGATAAGAGAATTGTGCTCAAGTTTCGCAAAAATACTGAGAAGAAATAAATTAATTTACAAAAGTTTCATACTTTTGTCAGTTTTGACATATGACAACTTTAAAATGGATAAAATGGAAAAAAAATTTTGTTAGCATTTTATTTCTTACTTTGAAGCTTGATCTGCTTTTCATTTATAATTTCAAAATTCTATTGTCGTTAAAAAAAATTTATCAGAAGATATATTTTTAAAATAAAGATAACAGCACGATTTGCGTGCTGAAAATTTTACGTAGCGATCGAAATGAGACATGTCACGACTTTGTCGAAAGAATTCACCGCGATATTTGTCGCATTTCTTCATTGTTCTATTCAAGATAACGCTCTGCTGTGTAACGCAGTTGCGCAAGCATTGATGAAAAAGCATCTCAACACAGGTGAATACAGCCTGTTATTGAATATTGCATAAGAATGCATTTATAACATGAAAAAAAGTTTAATTATTTTTCATGTCTATTGCATCATAACAAATAATGCGATAAAAAAGATATTCTTGAAATTTATGAAGATTATAAAAGATATTATTAGTTAATTTAATATTTTTCGAAAAACAATCGGCAAAAATTTTCTATTGACTACTTCCAATAATAAATAAAAAATAAATCTCATTAATCGTAATTTCGATTTTCTAGAGTACATACACTTTGTGCATCATCAGAATTATTTTTAATTAACTTTTTGTTTTTAATTAAAGTTTAACGAAGATCAGGGCAAAATAAATCGATTAAAATTGAATGTTTTAATATCAAACGCAGATTTGTTTCGCCAGCGACATTTTTTGCAAAATATTTGATAATTGGTTTTCGACGATAATTGGTTTTCAAGATAAATAATTTTTATTATGCTAGATGGTATAAATGGGACAGCATCGGTGCAAAATGCGGCCCAGTTGGCAGATTCCGACAACGCCAGCGTGGGAAGCGGTAACTCAAACCTCAGTACTGGTGCGCTTCAGGTACGAAATTCATGTTATTATAAAAAAAATATATATATGGATATATACTACATAATATATAATATACGTTTAAAACTCGAACAATTTAAATTTGTGCAGATGCAAAGTTGTATGTAATAATTTTATTTTTTTCATCGTTTCATTGTAAACATCTGTATATTAACATGAATTGTTTCTATTTCTATTTTTTTCAATTAAAATTCTTAACTATAGATTTTAATTATAATGTTAATAATAATAGAGTTTTTATTTTATTTAGATTTTTATTTTGTTATAAATAAATAAAATATTAATAAGATAAATATAATAATATAAATATATTTAAATATATTCATAATTAAATATATTCTATATTATAAATAAGATATTAAAGATAAATAAATTTAATTAAAATGCGCAATTTTTTATGAAAATTAAAAGTACAGAAATAATAGTAATAATGAACTACTTTTTTTATGTATTACACAGAATATCAGAGAACAAATGGCGATGTCTTTGGAAAGGATGAAAGAGTTGGAGGAACAGGTCAAGGCAATTCCTATGTTGCAGGTGAATTCTCACTAATTTCATCTCTTTTCTTCCCTTCTATACTTTCGTAACGTTTATCGCTCTACACGTAATTTGCACCCATGTAAGCTCTTCCGTTCTTTTCCGCAGAATAACTAGAAGAACACAAGATATATTCTCACTGCTTTATTATATCGCGATTTTCCTGTTATGAAGGTATATCGTTTACAATGAAATTGTTTTCATATATTTTCAAAGAAATTCGTAATTAATAAATATAATAGTATAATTAATTAATATATAATTAATTATACTAATATAATTAATAAAATAATTTTATACTTATATTTATAATTGCACACCGCAATTATTCTAATGAAAGTAGATTGACGTAAAAGGTTCAAACAGGTCCAAAAGTATTCTAAAAAAGATGAATAGTAATCTAAAAAATATTGTTCTTTTAATTAATATTATATAAATTATATTATAGTCCTTTTAATTAAAAAAATATTATTTTTATACTTATTTAATATATATATAAAATATTTTGTTTCTTATTTTATTGCTGGTAAAAGACTAACTTGAGAATATGTTTAAAAATGACATATTAAATATTCTATTTCTGCAATTTATCAAAAAGTAATGTAACATTTCTATATCTTTATTATTCTATGTACAATACTAAGAATCACACTTTCTCACGCTCACCCGTTTTATCTCAGTTTCGATAAAAGCTTACACTCTATTACATTCTATTCAAGTTTATCTAATTCCATGCACGTGCGCAAAATCTCTTCCCTTTTTTCTTGCAGGTACAAGTCTCGGTATTGAAAGAAGAGAAGCGTAATCTCCTGCGACAAGTGGATGAGCTAAGTAAAACAAATTCTCGCAACGACATCCTGCATAGACATCGCAGCCAATCGTTCTCGGAACAGCATGCCACCGCTTTACGAAACTTGAAGAACACGGGAACCATACATACCAGAGACATGGGAACTATGTGTGGCGTGATGATGAGAGACATCGGGGTGTCACATCAGCAGGTAGACGAATGTATATCCGCTCTATAAATTATCAATCCATTTAAAATATATATAAGTTAGAAAATCTAAATCTTTAAAATCGATGCTATAATATTCGAGATATTAAATTGTTTATGTGAGCCACTCTGTATATATATATATATATCTAAACAAAATATAAACTCAGAAAATCTGCACGTTTTACATATTTCTTAAAAGTATTATTTATGTTGATTAACTTTTATGTTAAGGTAAATGATATAAAGCAAATAAAATGAAATAATTAAAATAAAATAAAATAATTAAAATTAAATTAAATTAAATTAAAAATTAAACTTTATTAATGTCGTTAAGATTATGAATAATTTTCGAATTATTTCTTAATCCTTTTTTGAATTTTTTTTGTGTTAGAAAACATATATAATTTCCCGAGTTTTTCTTAGCTGAGAATCTTTCGGCGATCATTGATTTCTGTGTGCCTTGAAGTAAGTTGCAGTCACTTTTCTCTAATTAGAAGTTAGAAGTGAAAATCGAGATTTAAAGGGCGATATGCAGTTTTGCTATACATTGGTCTTGCATGTTGTTTTTTCACGTCGACGCCAAGCGACTTTCGCGCACGCGTGTGCGCGTGTGATGTATGTACAGCATACCTCGTGAAAATATTCATAAAGAGATACTTTGAGATTGAAGAATATAAGAATTATTACCTACGATATGTTTCCCCTATTCAGCACCATGTTGCGTTTCTTCCTGAAATTTCCCAGATATATCATTGGCAATATAATTTACTCGGTAATCTCTGATATGATTTATAATATTTTAGACAATTAACGGCACATATACAATGAGAATAATGTCATATTATTTTATATAATGTATTATTTTGTGTAATAATTGCACTGGTATATCGGTTAATATTAAGTTTTGGAAAAATCTTTTTGACCGCATGATGTTAATGCGTTATATTAATTTTCATAGGTTAATTATAATTTAAATTTTCATGTTTTATTTATTCTTTTAATTTACTCCTATGTTAAATAAAATTTTGTATTGATATTTCTAATTTCTTATTGATTGTTTTATAAAAATAATAGTTATCTAATACATAATTAAGTTTATATGATGAGAACAATTGGTTATTTTCAAATAAATTTTCAAATCTTTTTGTAAATTAATAGAATCTTTAACTATACTTAACAAAAATCATTAATGTTATTACGACTCAGTAGCCTTAAATGGAGATGACTATATACATAGGTTCAAAACTTATGACTCATTTTTCAAGTGTTTAGTCAAGAATAAAGAATAAAACGCATAACTAATTGAGTTAATAATTAATCGCACATGATACTTTTTTATTGCAAACAGGTTCGAACCAGAGACTTCGGAATGATAACGAGCACGCCAATCAAACCATCTTTGCAGAAGAGTCAATTACAAATCGAGGAGATCATGCCTGAAATTCAAAATGAAAGCACCATGTTGGAAGACGAAACGTCATCGAGTTTCACAAATTTTTGCGACTCCCAGCATTATAATTGGAAGTCCAATCTGTCTCGCAGTCAATTGATGTTGGAGGATATTCTGCCACAAATGCGCAAGAGGCATATGATGAAGGCTCCCTTTCATATGGAATCGATATCATTTAACGAGAACGATTTAATTAACCGCAAAACTGCGAAGAAAATGCGTGATTTTGGTATCAACACAGAGACTAGACCCAGGGTTCTTCAATGTAGTCATTTCTTAATCGAAGACATCCCACCAGAAACGAAGAAAGAAATGAAAACACGTTCTTGTAGTACAACGACGAGTTTGAGTATGAAGGATATCTTGACGAACGAGGATACTACACTGCTCGTAGAAGACGCTCTGAGGAGTTACAAGAGTAACTTGGTGAAAAACACTTCTTCTAAGAGCGTTCAATGCATCCCAGAAACATTCAAACTCGACAAGCGAGATTATGCGGTCCAGGTGACTGAATTGTTTAGAATGCGTTCACATGTGAGCGTAACCGCCAAGCCGATAATGACGGAAATCGGGGTGGAAGTCAACCTCAATCCCTTCACTAAGAGTGTAAGTGTCGGACCAGATCTGGTGGCGATACAGCCACCAGTGTCGCTAAACTCGATGAACTCGAGGAGTCGCTCATTCAATTATGGTGACATCAGGACGGCGAGGATCAGGACGAGAGCCAACAAATCTGTGGCGGTAACGGTAGATGACTTGATAAAGACTGTCACTCGAGGCACTGACACTTTCGGCCTCATGCCGAAATACCGAGATTTCGGCACCTCGACGACGAAAAAGAAGTTCGTTGACGTATCAGTTGGTGACTCTGTCAGACCGCATATCTCGATCTCTTGCGCAGCTAACTATTGCGATAATTGCAAGGAGATGATCAAGAGTTTAGCAAAGCAGATTGCAAATAACGCAGAGAACAGTTTAAACCATCAGAATAGCAATATGGTATCCAGGATTCCGAGACCGTCTCATATTTCCTTGAACACTTCTAGTGATCACAGGAAGCAGTTCAAGCGACAAGATACGTACACGAAGATACCGGCCGCTGGCGTGATAAGATACGATACGGACAACAAGGAGCAATACGACAGTAGTAATCGGTTAGTAATTTGGGATTATTTCTTTTTTCTTTTATTAAATTAAAAACTTAAAAATTAAAAACACTTGTGTATAAAAATAAAGATTTAATATGTTTATCATAATATTATTTTAAATCTGATAAAAATAAAAGTCCCTAAAATACATATATTTAAATTATTCTATACAAATATTGAATTAAATAAAATAAATTAATTTACCATATTTTATAATTAATCTATATAAGGCTTTCTTTATAAATGAACATTATAAATATATTTACTTGCAGAAAATTATACTTTGAGATTGTCTATATACAAATTTATATTTATAATTAAACTTTTACTCTTCAAAATATACAGGGTGAAAAGAAAAGTATCGAAACCTTGAAAAATCTCGAAAAATACAAGTTTTACAGAAAAATGTTTCTGACAAAAGTTTTATAGTTTTGAGAAGGATAAGATGATGTCATTATGATTTGACCTTGAAGTAGTCGTTTGAAGGTCACGCAAATATCATCTTCAATTTATTTAAGTGGAACACTATTTTTAATTGCATATTCTTGTGGCTTACCTCGAGAGCTTTTCAAAACACTATAATAAAACTTCTTTTAGTTAAGAATTTTTTGAGATATTTTAAAATTTATTATGATATTTTTTAATATAAAATATGAAATAAATAAAAAAAACGAATAGATTTTGTCTTAGATGGCCAGATCCTTTTTCGATCTTGTCTTATTAGATTTTTTTTCTGTAAAACATATTTTTCAAGATTTTTCAAGATTTTCATATTTTTTTCTCACCCTGTATTACGTACATCAGTCATTTTTTAAGCTCAAGGTTGTAAATAAACAAGATATCATTTTGAAATCCGATTCACCCTTCCCGCTTGATTACGATCCACGCCATCTGTTATTTCCGCGGTCGATTGCTGTAGGGATGTTTCTCGGTAAAAGGGGCGGTAAGAGGATTGCGAATAATAGAATCGTATATGTGATGTGACGTAGTATTTCGTGCCGGTTTGTTGTCCTTTTTGATGTAAGTTTGTTCTCGCGCGCGTGCTCTGTGTGCGTCATCGAGTATCAAGTTATTCTCTCACGAATATCAGATCGGTGTGTGTTTCGCGTCGCATTGAGGGTCTTGTTATGGTGAACAAGTGAGCGCGTCCTCGATCTTGACAGATCGATGCTGCCACAGCAGCAGCAACAGCAACCACCGTCGCCGTCACAGTGCAACGCGTCCCGTTCGTTCAGCGATCTCGAACTCGTTGATATTTTACCTTATTCGACCGTGGGGTAACACATTTCCCCACTATAATCTAATTTTTATAGTGGTTAATGTTTTTATCGTTAATTTTCTTACAAGATATTGCATTGAGTTTTTGATACCTTGATGTGTTACATTTTGACATTAATAGCTATAATTACTATATATATAATTTACATATATAACTTTTTTATAGCTTTCATAACTTTTAAGATTTTTAATTTGATTTTCAATATTCTTTTGATTGCATCAATTATTAAATTACAGCAGTAGTAAATTATAGTAATAATTAAAATTAGCAATTTTTTTTTGTAAAAAAATTCCAAGGATTATCAGAGAAAATAAATTTAAAAATAGTTTTATATGATCAAATAAGTCACATCTATGTGTAAATGTATGTCATTTTTTTTTAATAGACATAAAAGAAAGTTTTTTTTAATTTTTAGCATTCAGCAATTACAAACTGAGAAAAACAAACATGAAACAATCGCATCAAAAGAAATGTGTAGTGTGGAGAAGGAAGCGGATAATGAGGAAAAATCCGAACTACCAGAATCAACTTTGTTTCAACCAATTCAGGATAAACCAAGGAAGAAAGTCGAGCCCTCAAAAGAGATGCAAGCTGCCATGAAAGTGCTCAATGACAGTATCAAGAAATCACCTAGTAGGAATATTTCTCATCAGCTCAAAAACGCTACTAATATTATACAACAAGAATGGTTCAAGATATCCAGTACATCTAGTGCAAATCCATTAGATGTGGAGGATTATTTGGATCGATTCGAAGAATGTTCCAGTACTCTGCTAGAATACATTGTCAACATGACAGATACTAGTGGTAACACAGCAATGCATTATGCAGTTTCTCATGGTAATTTCGACGTAGTATCTATATTGTTAGACTCAAAGGTCTGCGATATCAACAAAGCCAATGTGGCTGGTTATACAGCTGTGATGTTGGCTGCTTTGGCAGAAGTTAGGAATTCCACTCATGCTTCTGTGGCGAATAGATTATTCCAACTTGCTGATGTCAACATTCGTGCAAAATTGGTAAAGTTTTATTTATAACTATTACTTAGGAAAATTTTATTCTAAATATAAGAAAATTTTATTATTTTTAAATATATATTTTTCTAGTATTATAATATTAATAATATTGATAATATTGATAATATTGGTAATATTGGTAATATTGATTGTTCAAATATTATTATATATGGTTCCTCAAATATTCTTATAAATAATTTTCTTATTTTTAATTAGCATGGGCAAACTGCGTTGATGCTAGCGGTATCGCACGGACGTAAAGATATGACACAGTTGCTATTAGATGCTGGAGCGGCGGTTAATATCCAGGACGAAGATGGTAGCACTGCCCTGATGTGTGCAGCGGAACATGGCCATACTGACATCGTAAGATTGCTCCTCGCACATCCGGACTGTGATTCGTCTATTATCGACGTTGACGGCAGCTCGGCTCTAAAGATCGCTCTTGAAGCGGGTAACCGGGACATCGGAGTGCTACTTTACGCTCATGAACACGTTAATCGAGGTACCAGTCCGTACTCGACTCTAAGGCGAAGCAGAAGAGGTTCTAAGCCAACGACGCCTACTGGACCATCTCCGTCGGCTCCGGTTAGCCCGGCGCCGTCACGGCGTCTTCATTCGTCCAGTGTTTCTTTAAACACATCGAAGTATTCCGCCAAATAATTCGATAGTGATTCTTCTTCTCTCCATCCATCATGAGCTTTCTCTTCACGCACGTTATTTGACACATAATAGTGATAATAATTAGGGCAGGCAAACTGTAGTATAAACAGAACTGCATTTAAATGTAACTTTTTTTCGTATATAATTGTTTATATTTTTTTAAATTGATACATTGAAAAAATATGACACTACATTGAAAGGTTTTTTTCCAATGATCGATTCGTCTCAATGGAATTGTAATATAATTTACCATGCTCAACAATGTATATATCTATTCAGGGTAATGTTATAGGAAATCTTGTATTTTAGTTTGTAGTAATAATTTTAATATAACTATTGTAGATACTGTGTTGGACAAATGTTTGATGAAATTTTCATATCTTTTGTAAATTTGATATAATTTTGATTATGTAACACATCATCAGAGAACACAATTCTTTTCTTAGACAGGGTATGAAAGTACAAACTATTCAATACCCAGCTGATACAGAACACATTAACAATCAAGCAATTCTTTTTTTATCCTGTGGCATTAAACATTCCAAAACAAACGATCATGATGATACGAATTTTTTAGTATAATACACACAGGCCTAATCTTGTATTACTCCTTGGGATCAAACCGTTGATAGAATAATCTTATACCGATGCTCATATGAAAAAAAATATTACTTGGTGATACATGTAATAGGTGTATGTTACAGCAACATGATGCTTTATGATTCAACGATTTACGGTATTTTCATTTGCGAGCAACATCAAATGTACTTACTACTGTTCTTTGTTGTAGTAGAAAAAATATTAAATAGTGAAAATTGTATAGATAGAGATAGTATGCTTCGAAGCAAAAATTTCGAAAAATTTATGAAGAAAATTATGTTTTTGTACTTGTCAGTTTTCATATCGAGAACTTTATATGCGTACCTGGATAATAATATGAATTTATTTAATCGAATGGCGAACGAATTGTCAACACAAATATTAATCAATTGCGTATTCATGAGAAAAGGACAAATACATTGAACGGTTTTCTTATAAGGTTGTGAATAGATGTAATTATTTAAGTTCGAGAGATCAAAGATTTAGGTTAACGTTATCGTGGTTTTCTATATTTCTGAAAATAATTCTATAACGATTGTTAGTATGATATAATTATCTGCATACTACAATGTAAAGTAGTGTATGAAACTTGATGACTTCTCCTAAAAATCTAGAAAGTAGTGAAAAGTACTCCTTATTGTTTGTTGTGCCTTTATATTTAACATGTAACACTATTGATAATAAACTGGAACATAATGATTCTAAATACCAATGTTCATAATATAATATGTTTAATATCTTGTTATAAAAATGCTTTTCTAAAGTAAGTTTGACCAGTTTACCTTAAATGTTGATAAAATATACTTATTTGATATATTCGAAAAGTTGAAAAGTAAAAAACTCACTTGATGTTCTGTAAAAAGAATAATTAAATACTAAAGATATTACTTTTCAGTAAATATTAGTTAGTCCGCTCTTCAATTGAAATAAAAAAAATTCGTTTAATATGTATTTTTGCATAAAAAGAAAAGTCTAAAAAGTAAAAATTGTTTGATATTCTAAAAAGAACAATTAAGCACTAGGTACATAATCACATTTTTGTGTAAATATTTAGTTTGACCCTTTTTTTATCTTAAATTTTGATAAAAATACACTCGTTCGATATATTTTTGCGTAAAAAGAAAGATTTGAAGAGTAAAAATTGCTGTTCAATATTCTAAAAATAATAATTAAGAAGGAATTATATAGATCATCTTTATTATGTATGTAATAAGTACATATTGCCAATGGGTCTTAAAAACAACTTTGAAACGTTTACTTTTTTAAAATTGTGTTACAATTTAAAATTAATGTAATTAATAGATTTAAAAATTACCGATAACGGATAAAAAATGGCGGACCGATCAAAAGTGACCTTTTCTTGTCCAGTCTCTTATTATAAGGATTTCATCAAAGAGTAAAAAGAAAGAGAGGGTCTCGTTAGTACATCCCGATAGCATACAACCATACATATTGACCGATGCCTAGGGTAACCAGCACGGTTAGCCAATCAGAAGGTTCTAATGTTCATTGGCCAATTAGCATTGTGCGCTATCGGATCCCGTCCAAAAGAAACAGGAGGGAATGTATCGGTGGTGGGGGCTAGTCAAATCGCTGACGGAAGCCGCCATCTTGAGTGTCTACTTTTTCGACGCTTATTAGCATCGTCTGTTGTTAGAGAAACACGCATGCGCGTATTATTTTGCACAATTATTAATTCTAAAAAAAAATAGTGAAATAAAATTATAATACATTGTTAAGTCTGTGGCATAACAACAGCGCGAAATTATGGGATAACATTTCATCGGTTAATAATTGTTATCAATATAATAACAAGAATTTAATGTTTTATTTAGATATACTATTTAAAGGACAGTAAACAATGTGTTAAAATTTAAATATTATTAATATATATTATTTTATTTGTTGCATAATAAAATTATATATTTCAATTTAATCTTATTGAGTTGATTTAAATTGAGTTAAAAATATTAAGTATATTTCATATTTATATTTAAAACTTTGTTCTTCCAGCATCTCCGAAAAGCCATTCAATTTTAGCGCCCATAAGCAGCCATTTTGAATGTCCATTTTTATGCTGGTATATATAGGCATTTCCGAGCTCCGTACAGTTAGCCGAACCATATTGATTTTTTTATAATTAAAATTAACTAATCGTTTGGTCATCGTTTGGTGATGATTGGTCATCCAATTAAAACGTTTGGTCATTCATCGTTTTTTTTAATTAAATAATTAAAATTTCGAACTAAAGTTAGCCGAACATTTTTATTTTTCGTCTAATCGAGTTAAACAAGAGCTTATTCGATGCAGAATCGTTAGGTCGTCGCGAATAAATTCTTTACAACTTTTGGTGATCCATAGTTTATCCGAAAAATGAAAAAAATTATGTGCGGTAAAATGACGACGGGCGACGTATAGTGACATGGACGTGCGCTACGGTCACGCGCGCATGCGTTTTAGTAACTTATACAAAATTTTAAATAAATCTTTTTTAATTTTAAATAAATCCTTATATATAAATATATATATATATATATATATATATATATATATATACAGGGTGTTCCGAAATGACCGGTAAATATTTTAATGGTAGGTTCTTTAAAACATTTTAAGGCGAAAAATTTAATACAAAAATGTCGAGGCTACAATAGTTTTCAAACTGGAAGCGATTATATTTTACGAATGGTAGGGCTAAGATTTTACGCACTCAGGTACGGCAAAATAACAAATGATAAAAAAATTAGATAAATTAGATAAATTCATAGAAGCACTTTTATCACTTCTTATTTTGCTGTACCTGAGCGCGCGGAATTCTAGTCCTGTTATTTGTGATCTTTAAACCTTTCTAATTTGAAAACTATTGTAGCCTCGACATTTTTGTATTAAACTTTTCGTTTTAAAATGTTCTAAAGAACCTGCCATTAAAATATTTCCCGATCATTTCGGGACACCCTGTATATATATATATATATATATATATATATATATATATATATGTATGTATAAAGGTGTATGTGTGTATGTATGGTCTGTATATATATATAAAATTCTTTTATTCTATTTTAGGAATTCACAAGCAGATGATATAAATGATGATATAGATGATATACAACTATCAGAATTTTTAGAGTGAGTAATTTAATAAAATGCATTGCATATTTTGATAATTCCTTATCAATATTCTTTTGCTTATTAAATAACGACATTTTCTAAGCAATAAAAGTATTCAAAGATTTAACAAATAATGTAAAGCTGTAATTTCTCTAAATGCAATATATACAAGGTGTATGTATTAAAAGAGTAATCGTTTTTAAATATATATACCTTGTATATATTACATTTTAAAAAATTTTGAAATAGAACTTTATTATTTATTTATAACTATTTTATTTGTATTTACAGAGATGAAGCGAATCCTGAGGGGGATACAAGTAATAAAGTGTCAAAAAAAAGGTAAAATAATATCTTTTTTTATTGTGTTTTATGCTGCTCTTTTATAAAATTTTTATTGTACAATTTGATTTCAGGAAAAAAGAATCCTTCATATTTTTACGTAAAAAGTTTAAAGTAACTATAAAGAATCAAACAGAATGGCTCTCAAAGAATGATTTTACATCACAGTAATTTTACATCATCAAGTTGGGAGAAATTTTTGCACTTTGTTAAAGCTGCAAGGACATACAAAGATACTACATCCCGTAGAATGAAAAGAATAAAAAAGCAAGAAAATACTATAAAAAATTTATTAAACACACTTCAAGAAAAGCAGTTATTATCGAATCAAGCAGAAAAAATGTTAAAAGTAAAAACTTAAATTATTTACATTAAATTATGTCTATCACATATATACTATATCAGTTTTTTTGGTATATTATAAATATATCAAAGCTCAAAATGTGAGCACTTCTAGGATTTACTACAATAAATATATTTTAGATATAGAAGTAAATATAGAATTTTAGGTATACTAGAACTTAATATTGGACCTGCACTTACTATCATTTTTTCATTTTTTGAAAATCAATACATCTGATCTTTTGTATTTTGAGACCAGCGAGTAGTAAATCTTGTTAATCTTGAGTTTAATTAATTCGTGAATATATTGATCTGCACTTCGAACTTTGATCATTAAATTATACTTTATTTTTTGTGTGTTTTAAAAATGAAATATGTTTATCGTTTTTATTTTTTAAATCTTTTTTAGAGTATTCTCCCGCCCCATGTTGATCATTTATTGGAGGAGTTGATAAAAAAAAAAGTAAGAAGTTTCCATCTGAGTTAAGGAACTTTGTTTTAACGCTTTATTTTTATTCACCAAGTGCATATTTATATGTACGAAATTATTTCTTGAAAAGATTACCGCATTCATCATCTTTGCGTAAATGGCTCTTATCAGTTTGTTATAAACCTGGAATTTCGCAAGAAGCATTAAGTATGGTGAATCGTCTAATAACAAAAGCCGAAAAATAAGAAACTTTATTTTAATTTAACTTTAGATGAAATGGCAATACGTAAACATGTCGAACGGGATGGAAAAGAATTTCATGGATACATAGATTTAGGCATACAGAATACTAACAATTTAAAAAACAATAATAATATGTTACAAGCATCAAATGCTTTTGTTTTTATGTTAATGTGTATAAATCAAAGTTTTAAAATACCAATCGTGTATTACTTAATAAATAGTTTAACAGGTTTGGAAAAAAAACATTCTAGATAACATTTACATCTTTTATACGACTTGAATATAGATGTCAGAAATATAACGTTCGATGGCGCATCTTCAAATATTTCAATGATTAGGAATTTTGGAGTTAATCTTTTCGAAAACAACTCAAAGACATATATTCAGAATCCTTATACAGAAAAAAATCTATATGTTATGTTGGATGCACGTCATATGCTTAAGTTAATACGCAATGTGCTTGCGGATTATTTAATTACAGACGATCAAGGAAATGTTATTAATTGGCAATATATTTGTGAATTAGTTAAATTTCAAGATGAACAAGGTTTACACGCTGCAACCAAATTACGTAAAAGACATATTGATTTTCGAAATGAGAAAATAAAAGTTAATCTTGCAGCTCAAACATTAAGTTCTAGTACGTCTAAAGTATTACAATTTTGTGAACAAGATTTAAAGCTTTCTCAGTTTACTGGTGCGTTTGGTACTAGCCGATTTTGTCAAATATTTAATGACATTTTTGATTTGCTCAATTCAAAAAATTTATACAATAAAAACCCATCTAAACAAGGTATAACAAATACAAATTTTGAAGAAATAAAAGAAAAAGTACATTCGTATATTACATATATTGAAAATCTAAAAATAAATAATATTAACATTTTACAAACTAGTAGAAAAGTTCCATTTTTTGGATTTATTATTAATCTAAAAAACGTTGTACTATTAGCAAAAGATTTATTAGAGGAAAAGATTACGTTTTTACTTACCTATAAATTATCACAAGATCATCTAAAAACGTTTTTTTTCTTGTATTAGACGTTGCGGTGAATTTAATAATAATCCTACGGCTAAACAATTTAAAAGCGCTTATAAAAAACTTTTAACGCATATTGATATTAGCATACCATTAACAACCAATTACATACCAAAAGATGACACACTCCTGTTACAAGAAGAAAATATTTTAAAAGATTTAAACCAAAATGATACTCTAAAAGATTTAAATCAAAATAATACTTTAAAAGATCAAACTTTATGTTTGTCAGATAAAAATGATGATATACATCATGAAACAAATTCATTAGAAAATATTACAATTCGTATAAGATCGAAAAATACAAAATTAGTTTTATTCAAGGGTCAATAGACTTTATTATTAGTCTTCTTTTTTATTTTACTATTATAAGTTATAAGTATATCTTATTTTTGTTTTATTGTATATTTTATCAAATATTATAAAAAGCGTAAAATAATATATTATTGAAGTTTATAAGAAAATATGTTTTCTAACTGTTGCACAAACGTATTTATATTTTAACCAAATTGTGACCAAAAAACAAAAAAGTGTAAACTAATACTTTTATTTATAAGAAAATGTATTCTTTTATTATTTTGCATTAATATTTATAAAGAAACGTATATATATATATATATATATATATATATTTATAAGAAACGTATATATATATATGTTTCTTTATAAATATTTAAATATATTTCGAATAAATAAATTTGGACCAAATCATTTTATATGTTATATACAATTCCTTTTTATTATTTCATAATTTTTTAGCAGTTGTACATTTTACGACCAAACGGTGTCAGAGAGTGTTATAGTATGTGTGTTGTGATGTGAGTGCGTTCCATACAGTGCGCATGCTTTGCTACGTAAGTCACGTCCACTAGAAAGAGATAGAAACTCATATTAACGACAGTTATCCTTTTCTCAGTGATGGATACCCCCACTACCGTTTTTCCACCTCATAAGCAGTCTATTCTAATAAGTCTATGGACCGATTTTACCCACAGACTTCTATATACAACTAGACTGCTAACTCCGGCAAAGTACATAACATCGAAAAGTATGTACAAACTTATGCGCATGCGTCATCATTAGTAGGATGACAGTCACGCTGATTGGTTGAATTTAAAGCAATATCACTCACACACGAGTTTTCTATAGTAGCCATATTATGAGCGCGTTCGGGGAGATACTATTAGCGCTAACAGTGTCGTTCTGTCTTTGTTACTCATTAAAAGTTGAACAAAGATAGAACGATGCTGTTAGCGCTAATAGCGTCTCCTCGAACGCGCCCTATATATCTATCCCCTTCTTTTCTCTATTCTACTAATGTTATATATATTTTTTGGGATCACTTTTTAGGTCTAATATATAAGGAAGTTAGCGGTCTAGTTATAGGATAAAAGTCTGTGATTTTACCATAGACATATAGATGGAGCATTTATTTAGCAGGGTTAGGTCAGAAACATACGGAACCGTACGGAATTTTCAGCGCTGCTGACGTTTTAAAATGGTCGCGTTCGGGGAGACACTATTAGCGCTAACAGTGTCATTCTATCTTTGTTACTCATTAAAAGTTGAAAAAAGATAGCATGACGCTGTTAGCGCTAATAGCGTCTCCCCGAACGCGCCTAATGGCTATTTAAGGTTTCGACCGTGATTGGTCCATTCGCTTATGCTTTAAGTTTAAAGCCCGTATCAGACTACGCATTAAAGATTGAGATTAAAGATTGAAGATCGAAATTTGACCAATCAGGACAAAACAATTTTAATTCCTTTTGTTCTGATTAGTCGAATTCTAATCTTTAATCTTCAATCTTCAATTTTCATGCGTAGTCTGATACGGGCTTAAGGGCCGCCTCACACACTTTTACATAACGCATAAGGCATATATATAAGGAAACTGATTGGTCTATAAACACATGCATAAGGAATTCAACCAATCGAATTCCTTATGTACATGCATTATGCGTTATGTAAAAGTGTGTGCGGCGGCCCTTATGGCTTAAGTTAATTAATTGTACATATATGTAAGATTTATAAATCTTTTGAATTCTATATATCATTCTATTGAATTGCATAAATCTGATAATAATAAAAATCAACTTTTCTACATACCAATCTTTTGAATGATACATAGAAACTTATAATAATAAAAATCATCTTTTTAAGAGTCGACAGGACCAGCTTCGTAAAGTTAGCCGAACCACTTTGATTTTTTTATAATTAAAATTAACTAATCGTTTTCGAAAATGCTTGACTGTCATTGGTCAATTTGCTTGCGACCTTACGTTCTACGGTCATTGTAGACGAGGCTTATGGCCGGGTCTACAATAGATATAGTAAGCCTTAAACTGTAGGAAATGAACCAATTACAATTGACTTTAGAGAAGAATAATGAATATGATTGGTTCATTTCTTATGACTTAAGACTTACTACATCTATTGTAGACCCGGTCTAAGCAGTAGGAACTGGGATTTGTTCATTTCCGTTACTCCCGATGAAATGAAGGAATTGACTAATCACAGTTGAATGTGAAACGAATAATCGAATGTGATTGGTTAAGGGTCGACAGGACCGACGAGCAAACTCCGAATTGATATTGGAGACCGCGCGGTGGCAATGCGAAACTCTGGTTTCAAGATTGCCAACGCTTAAAAATGTGAGTTTCATGTATAGGTGTGTGTACGTATACGTACAAACACCACTGTATTGCTCGCGCGGACACATATAAAATAGAAAAGGATCGCGCAATCGCGCTGTTCTTGTTTCTGCTCAAGCATATCGGATTACCGAGATACGGCCTGAAATCCTTTCTGGCCTTTCATAGCAGAAAGCAGTAATGCAACAAGACTAACGGGCGCCCAGTTTTTGTAAATTTTATATTTACATATGTAAATACCTGTATATATCTGTCCAAATTGTAGTTAAAATTACATGTACGATAAAATATTGTATGATGATAAATAGTAAGAGTAGGATAATAAGTAACAAAATGAATTAATATACAATACATAAAACAAAGGCCCCTATTAGACTTGGCAATTTACTGCTTTTTCACTATCAATATACTTTATATATTATCTGCACGATAAAAAGACAAAAATAAAACCTATATTTCACATTTACTTTTGATTATAATGATATTGTGTGTCAATATTTACTCCACTAATAGCGTTAAAATATTTATGAATAAAATATATATACAAATATATTATTGAGTACAATACATTACCTTTTTTTTTTGAGAGAAAAATGCTTTATGCATACCCCATCGGCCGTTCCGGAGGGGTTATGTGGAATTCGTACCCATTAAAAACCCCTTTTAACGCTTATCTAACAAAATTTTTCGCGCCACTACTTCCCAAGCGATTCAGGATATCATTGACCAATATAAATAAAAATTACAAATATCACGATTTTATTATGACTCTTTATATATTTTAACCGTAATATTGTTCTTGCGAAATCATAGGTCGCATCGTGCAAATGACATATATAATAAAATATTGATAGCGAAAAAGCAATAAAATGCCAAGTCTAACAGGCTCCCGTATTCTACATACTATATGTTAGTTTACTTTGTTAGCAATTATTCTATTGTTATTATTCATCATCATCGAACAATATTTTATCGTATATATAATTTTAACTACACTTGGACATATATATACATATATGTACATATGCAAATATAAATTTCACAAAAAGTGGGCGCCCATTAGCTTTGTTACATTACTGCTTTCTGCCACGAGAGACCATTTTCAGACCGTATTTTGACCGATATGTTAGAAGAACAAGGATAGCGTGATCCTTTTCTATCTTGTCTCACGCGATGCTGCCAACATGATTTCTATTAGCTGTACCTTAGGTGCAGATAGCGATATCCGCTTCTACAATATTTAGCTCATAAAGAAGTTATATTTCTTCGTGAAACTTTTTTTATATATTCTTTATATAATAACGCAGGTCGCGATAGAGCCAGATTTTGCATTTTTGATTCTAAAAAATTTATAATAAATTGATTTCAAATTCAAGGCGCAGCTACACCTGACCGCGGTAACTCGCGATCAGCAGCACATTTTTGGAAATTTTATTTATCTTTTTCTCAAAAAATCGCTCTATAGCGACCTGCGAAATATCCTGCTGATTACAAATATCACAATTTTATTAAGATTCTCTTTGTATTTTGGCTGTAATACTGTTTTTGCGAAACAGTAGTTTGCAGCCGGCCGATAGGAGTCTCCACAGTGACCTCCGTAAAGTTAGCCAAACGACTTTGATTTTTTTATAATTAAAATTAACTAATCGTTTGGTCATCGTTTGTTCATGATTGGTCATTCAATTAAAACGTTTGGTCATTTATCGTTTTTTTTAATTAAATAATTAAAATTTCGAACTAAAGTTAGCCGAACATTTTTATTTTTCGTCCAATCGAGTTAAACAAGAGCTTATTCGATGCAGAATCGTTAGGTCATCACAAATAAATTCTTTACAACGTTTGGTCATCCATAGTTTATCCGAAAAATGAAAAAAATCATGTGCGGTAAAATCACAGACATCTATAGATGTCTGTGGGTAAAATGACGACGGGCGACGTATAGTGACATGGACGTGCGCTGCGGTCACGCGCGCATGCGTTTTAGTAACTTACACAAAATTTTAAATAAATCTTTTATAATTTTAATAAATACTTTTTATGTTGCTATGCAAGTTGCAAACCCATGTGGAATCGTATATACATTGCAAAGTACATGCTTAGATGGGAATGCATAAGGGGACGGGGCTTCGCCCCCATAAAAAAATATAACAAAACTTGAGAGCGTAGAAACTACCAAGGCTGACAGTACTATGTGGAAGTTTCAATGCTATTTTCCTAAGCAAATGCTATTTGACTGAAGCGCTGTTAGGCAAATGGCTCAATGAATCGTGTATCGATGCATTCAGTATTTATTTTGTAAGATTATGAATAAAAAATTATAAATATAATGTAAGAATTCGGACATAGGTTGAATTAAAATTTTACATTGAAACTTCCACACAGTACTGTCAGTTGGTAGTTTCTACGCTCTCAAGTTTTGTTATATTTTTTTATGGGGACGGGGCTTCGCCTCGCATTCCCATCTAAGCATGTACTTTGCAATGCATATACGATTCCACATGGGTTTGCAACTTGCATAACAACATAAAAAGTGTTTATTAAAATTAAAAAGGATTTATTTAAAATTTTGTGTAAGTTACTAAAACGCATGCGCGCGTGACCGCAGCGCATGTCCATGTCACTATACGTCGCCCGTCATTTTACCGCACATGATTTTTTTCATTTTTCGGATAAACTGTGGATGACCAAACGTTGTAAAGAATTTATTCGTGATGACCTAACGATTCTGCATCGAATAAACTCTTGTTTAACTTGATTGGACGAAAAATAAAAATGTTCGGCTAACTTTAGTTCGAAATTTTAATTATTTAATTAAAAAAAAAACGATAAATGACCAAACGTTTTAATTGGATGACCAATCATGAATAATCGATGATCAAACGATTAGTTAATTTTAATTATAAAAAAATCAAAGTGGTTCGGCTAACTTTACGGAGCTTCCACAGTGCCTCCTATCGACCCTTAATTCCTTACGGCTTAAGGCTTACTACACTTATTATAGACGTTCCTCTAAAGCCTCGTTTACAATAGCCGTAGAACGTAAGGTCGCAAGCAAATTTTCGAAAATGCTTGACTGTCATTGGTCAATTTGCTTGCGACCTTACGTTCTACGGCCATTGTAGACGAGGCTTAATATCAATTCATAGTTGGTCTGTCACTTTCAGTTACTTTTGGTCGAAGTAATTTTCACACAGACGTGGTTCTCAATATTATTTACACGTATTTACATATAATAACCGATATGTGAAAGAAATTGTCAATTTCTACCAAATACAGGGCATTTTTTAGTTACCTAAATGACATTTAAATCCTACTGGAAGAAAACGAAAAAATAAAGATAAAAAGTTATATATTTTTATATAATTAGGATTATTACATTGATGATTAAGATTGCTAACAATATGCGACGTTCTCATTCGGGTAAGCTTTAGTTTTCTTTTAGTTATCTAACGCAAATATATAGATAAAGATATGTAGATAAAAATTATTTTACACAATTATTTTTTTAGGAGGTTATGGCTATGAATCATTACCAAGTACATCTGCTTACAATGCCGTGGAGGACGACAATGAAAGAATGACGGAAGAGTTAAAAGATAAAATTCATGCTTTAAAATCTTTGTCTATCGACATTGGTACTGAAGTAAAATATCAAGACAAAATGTTGAGAAGCATGGTTGGTTGATTGACTTTTTCAAGATGCATATACACAATCTCTTTTTAAATTTAATCTTTAATTTTCCTCCTATTTGCCTATTATCCCTTAGCTTGTTAATTTAATCTAAAAGATAAAGTTTATTTTAGGATGATGATTTTGAAAGGACGAGTGGTTCCTTAACAGGTTCTGTAGCACGTGTTTTACGTCTAGCAAAAGCGGGCCATAATTACTACATCCTATATTTGTTTCTTTTTTCTATAGCAGTATTTTTCATATTGTGGATAGTTTTAAAATTTAAATGATTGTACATAAAATATCTATAGGATAAAATGTATATAAAATGTAATTATGTCAAAATTGGCAATTTTAAGTAAGTTACATAGCTGACTTAAATCTTTGTGAATTATACGAAAAAGTTTATTCATTTTATTAAGATTGCATTGTCATATTTGTATAAAAATATATATTAATCATTCCATACCTATAGCAATTCATATATTGGGCAATATATATTGGGAATAAATACTATTTTTTCAGAAATTTATTATAATTCCTATTTTTTTTAAGGTTTGCACAATTCTTATTTAACAAGTTTTGTCAATTGCCATTGTTCAGTAGAACAACTACTGAGTTATCATCTTGTCAACATATGATGTTGATTTGTTAGTTTTGAAAATAAAAGCCAATCAAATTCGATTGCTACTAAGAAATTTGATATGCTTAATATAGAGCCTGTGTTTGACTTGATATTGCAAGTCGAAAATATTGATCTTTTATAATCGAGAGCAATAGTACATCAAGGCAATCATTTACTTTTTATAAATCTTATGTTTACACATGTATATATATGTTACACATATACATATTAAAATATGTACAAATTACAGCTAAAATTTATAAACATGCTTAATATTTATTAGTTTGGATAATGTGCAATATTAGTTAACAGATAAACAAATAATTAGTCTGTACAGATACGTACTATTAGGTTTAGTAATTTGTTGTTTTCTTCATTGATTAGTTGGAAGAAATATAATAATAATAATTCAAAGTAAAGTGACAATCTGTTGCTTTTGTATGGATTATTATTAAAAAACAAATGACAACTTAATTTTATTTCTAAAAAATGTTTTTGTTTCTACAAATTTTTTTTTGCTTAAAATATGTGTTATATATGCATCAGTATGTGGAGTGTGTTTAAAAGCAGAGTTAAAGTTAGAGTAATTTAGTTGAAGTAGTTTGAGAAATTCGGAGTGTCTATTTTTTTTAATAATTTAAGATTTTAAAAAATATTTTTAATATAGATTCAAGATTCCATGATTCAATTTTATTTAGAAAAACAAATTGAAAATAAATAAAAATGTATGGTTTAAATATATTTTCTATTTTAATGATGTCGTTATGTATCTGCGCAGATATTAGGCCTGATCTACAATACATGGAATTATTGTATTTCTGAGATAAGTTTTCATTAATTTTAATTTCGAAAAAGTTGCTTTATCAGTTGCCACAGATATATTGGTATAGTTATAATATCGGTATAGTTAATAGTATTGATATAGTTAATCAATAATTGATATAGTAATATAATTTTTTAATAATAGTAATAAAATAATATAAAACGTTGTTTTGTTAAATTGGGAAATATGTATTTTCAGAAACGCATTTTGAGCTAAATTTAGTTTAAATATCAATTGAGGATTGCAAGGTAGTTTGTTGTATATGTTTTGAAAACGTCGTTTTATATAGATTTATTTCGTAAGTATAGTTCAATAGCATTTATATCAAAAAGATTTATGTTTTTGTTATAAAGTTTTGATTCTAAAGTTTTGCATTGATTTAAAGTAAATAGTATATAAAATTAATTTTGAGCTAATTAATATTAAATTGAGTTATTTTTATATTAAATTAATTTGATATTGACTTAATATTAAATAAATTTGAAATTATATTAAATTAATATTATATTAATTGTAAACGGAATTAAAATTAAATAGAATTACTATATAAGTCATTATTAAACTTGATAGTACATAAATATATTTTGTGTTTATATCGTGATATTAAACTGACTTTTTAATTATTTTAATTACTTTGTTATTTATTATTTACAAGTTAAATTTTAAATATTAAAAATTTAATTCTTTATAATTTTTAATTAATTAAAATTAATTTATATATTTCTGCAACGTGTATTAAAAATTTATTATTACTGTTTTTAATTGAAATTATTTATGTAATAATTGTACCTTGAAGAAAGATAGTTCGATCAATTGAAGAAGAAGAGGAGTATCAAAACGTAATAAACGAGAAAGAAATGCAAAATCTCAGGCTGAGAGACGGGAAGCAAAGCGAATGATGACTAAGAAAGATTCTCAATCCTTGTCAAATATTAGTGAAATTTATTCAAATATAACGTAAACTTCTGTAAATTTTTCGAAAAACATCCCAGAGAGCAAAAAGTCGTCTAAAAGGTGGCTAAAACGTGACATATTTTAGTCAAAGACATCTTTTAGTAAAGAGGATATAGGTGACAAAAAGATGACTAAAAGTAGGCTCATGACCCCGTTTATGTCACTGATATGCCTATCCATATGATGACTAAAAATGACTAACAATAAATCTAGACATTTTCGGTAGTCTTTAAGACATCTTTTTAGTTTCTAAAAAATTTTCTAAGGACATCTTTTTAGTCATTTCTAATGTTTTTTTTTACATCTTAATTATAGATTATTCTTATAGGTTATATTTCATGTTTTGTATTCTTATTGGCTGCGTTCAGCAGAGAAGCAAATCAGTGAGCGCTTAGTGATTCTTTACCGTGATTGGTTTCTGCACTTGGATCCAACAAAGATCTAAATGCAAGAACCATCAATAAAGAATCACTAAGCGCTCACTGATTTGCTTTCTCTGAACGCAGCCATTGGTATCCCTTATTGGGATTATATCAGAAGTTAAGGGTCGGCAGGCGACACGGTGGAGAGTGCGGAGACTTCGGAAACAA